>NC_091472.1:173517815-173525546 GCF_036971445.1 Narcine bancroftii | reverse complement strand
ATGGTGGAAGGCCCTGCCGGCCCATGAAACTCACACCTCCAACATATACTGGGTTGGGTGGGAGGAAACTGAAGTACCCAAGGAAACTCACACAGGTTACGGGAAGAACGTACTTACAGTCAGCACAGGATTCGAACCCGGTCACTGCCACTTCAATAACTTCAAGCGAACAACTACACTAACCGTGCTGCCCCATCTCACTAAACTTTAGAAGAATGACCTGAGTCACATTCCAGAACTCCATACCCTTCAGTGTGAAACACTCCCTTCACTTTAAAGAATTTTCTCCCAACTCTGTGAAATTGCTCTTTCAGACACTGACAAATTCCCATGCATATTAAAGCACCTCATATTCCAGATTTTCACCACATGGAAAATGGCATTTGCTTTGTCAAGTTTGTACTGGATGATGGAAGAGTTAACTAGGTCGTCCCACTCCCCTACCCTCTCATAATTTAGTGGCTCTCTGTAAACTGAAGCATCAATTGGTTAATAAGCATTTAGTTAAAATAAAACATTGACACATTCAGCTTATTTATTTATTTTTTAAAATAGTTTATTCATGAAAGATAATAGCAATTTTTGTAGAATAATGCTGCCACAAAAACTATGAACTTTTTGACACGTTCATGACAATAAATTCTGATTCTGAATATTTCAAATGTTGATGCTGACAGGGGTACTGCATTAGATTTTAAACACAACTGCAATAGGATAGGGGTTCACAGCCACAGTATTTCAGTTCTAGCTGGGATACGATCTTTAAAGGAACAAAGAAATATCTTAAATTTTTCTGATTGTCATTCATCATCAGTGAGAGGTTGATATAGAGGACACTAATTTCCAGGCCTTGGTTTAACAGCCCACTGAAATCTGCTTCCAGAAATAGTTTGCATGCCCATCTGTTTTTGCATCTGTCACACAGCAAGTTATGGGTAGAAATAGTTACCCTATGTCACAAGAGAGAATGGGTGCATAATCATTGTGTTACTGCACCAGACCAGAGATTCATTGATTTAAACGCTAGTTTGATTCCTGCATATTCATGGCGAGAGAGTTTAAAATTAGATAATAATCAAGTCAAACTGCCAATATAAGTAACAGTTTCACTAATGTCCAAAACCACTTTTTCCTGATCTAACCAATTCTATGAAGTAGTCCTTGCAAGTTTGCGTTAATTTTGTTTGAACCTGTTGGGGTGAAATTGTATCAGCTAAATCATGCAATGTAAACCTTTTGTAATTGGATGAAGGAGTACTTTATTCTTGTAGCATAGAAGGAGAACATTGGTCCATCATATCTACCAAAATTGTGCTATTTAAGTGTCCTACACCATCCAAGCTCTTGGTTTGCGATCTTGCAAGTGCTCATCCAGATACCATTTAAATATAATGAGAGTTTCTCCCTTCTCTACACTTGTAGGTCATTTATGTCTCTAGGGATGAAAATACATTGTTTGAATTCCCTTTGAATTCTTCCACAAATTAATTCAATATCCCCTTGTAATCGGCCTCACTGCTGAAGAAAATAGGGTCTCGTTCACTATGTCCAGGATTCTCATGGTATATAATTAATTTTTTTCTTTGATCTCCTTTTAATCAAAAGAAAATAACATTAGTCCTAATTAATTTCTCCTTGTAACTAAAGTTTATTAAAATGACAAAATCTCCTCTGTACCCTTTTTGGCAAAGTCACGCCATGTGGTGATCAGAACTATAATCTGTAATTCTCAGCAAGAGCCCATATTGCCCCCTCTGCCCCTCAAGGCCCCACAGCATATTTCAGGGGGGCATATGGCTATTGTTGGTTGGAGAGGAATATGGAAGAAACATACTTGACTACTTAAAAGGGAAGTCCATTGTTACGAGCCCAGAGGGCCCCAAAACCCAGCAGCAATAGATATTCACCAAGACAAATGGTTACATAAGCAGAAGTTCCCTTTAATTATCTTTAAACATGAAAACAGGATCAAACTCTAACTTATTACTATTAACTTAACCTAACCCCCTTCTAATTCTAAGTGCACGTGTATGTAATGTGTACATGTTCAGGAAAGTTCTTTGCTTTAATGTCTCCCATCTTTCTGATACACATTTACCTGCAGGTTGCTGATTTCAATCATGTTTACTTTCTATCCATTATTTTAATTTTGAACATTTACTATACTCTTGGTCTCGTTTTGTCATTTTCCATAACTATGCAAAATGCTTTCTCACCACCATCATCTCCATTTGCCCAGGCTTTTACCCCAAAATGGACTCCTGTTTTTGGGCTTGCTGTTTAGTGATATTTTGTTTTTTTTTAAATCTTGAATATATTTTAAATATCCTGTATCTTTTAAAGTTTGTATCTTTTCCAGTTATGCAATGGTAGTTCAAATCCCCAACCCTACATTTGCACTTTTGCAAATTTGTTTACATATCTGACTTTATGCCTACCTCTGGCAGTTTGGGGCTGTAAGTAATGTGCCGAGCCTTTTTGTTCACCAGTACAAATTGTATAGCCTAATATGTTACTGTTTCTAGCACATTATTTTCCCACATCATTAGAATTGTTCCATCAAACAGTATTGCCATGGCCACTACATTTTACCCAACCTCCTCTGAATATCATCTGAAAATTCTGTGGCCTGGAACATAGTCCTGCCATTCCTGCAGCTTGTTAAGCCATGTTTCAGTATATAAACTTTGGCTGTACTCAAGAAAGGACCCTTGGCTTTCTCCAGTATTTAGAGGTGAATACCCAGGAGGGAGAATTTTGTGGTTGGGGAACTCCTGCACTACCCTCAGGCTTTCTTGACTGAAAAAGCATTCACTCAATTTGGAGATCATGACTTGCGCAGCAACTACCTCCTGGGGACATGCTATCCACCGATCATTTGGCATTGTGAAAGCAATGTAGTAATGTTGGTCGCTGCTCAATTTCCAAAATACAGATCTTCAACCCATCCAGTTGGTGATGCTTCTTCAGGATAGAAGAAGAATCATGGATTTCAAATGTGACACAGGACCTGTGTTCAAGTTGATATTTGACCCATGCTATTCATGAAAAAAAGATATTGAAGTTCGTCAGCTCCTTCCGCTCCACATCTAGCATTTGACTAATGCCACATGTTGAAATTACTAGTTGTTGTTTCACTAAAAGTAATGTGACCCCAGAATGTAGCGGTATTCAGGGTGGGGACTTTAATGGCCATTACCAAGAATAGTGACTGAACTGGTTGAATCTTATCTGTAATTGGGTGGTCACAAAATTGAGACCAATTTTAATTCCATATTTATTTAGTGACTTGAATTTAAATTCTCCCATATGGAAGGATGGGATTCAAATTTGTGTCTCTGTGGCAGTGGTCCAGAATGCTGACTGTTGGTGTAGTGACTACACTGTCATGTTACTGTCTTTTAGAGTCGTAAAATTTTATAGCACAGAAACTACAACCCAACATGTCTATAGACCAAGTTGTCCATCCAAGCTCATCCTATTAGCCAGTATTTGGACTATATCCCTCTGACTCTTTCCTATCTATGTACCGGTCTAAATGTCTGTAAATTGTATTCACCCCTACCATTTCCTCTTGTTCCACATACCTACCTCTTAATACAGTACATTCAGAATCAGAACTTGCAGGAGGGAAAAGATGTAGTCTGAAAGTTGACTAGCAAATAATATCAAATCAGAATTTGTTGTCATGAACAAGTTATGAAATTTGATGTTTAAAGGCAGCATCGCAGGGCAAGCATTCATATAACCACCTTACAACAATAAATAAAAATTGAGCACAAAACGTCAAAGTAAGGCAGTGCCTGGTTCATTGATCATTCAAGAATCTAATGACAGCAGGAAAGAAGCTGTCCTTGTGCTGCAGAATGCTCGCCTTTAGGCTCCTGTACTTTTTTTTCCTGATGGTAGCAGGGTGAAGAGGGCATACCCTGGGTGGTGGGGATCCTTGAGGATAGAGGCTTCTTTCTTAAGACAGCGCCTCTTGTAGACAACCTCAATGGAGTGTAGACTGGTGCTCATGATTTCGCAGGCCGAGTTAACAACCCACTGGAGTTTTTTCTTCTCCTGACCGTTGGCATCTCCATACCAGACAGTGATGCAACCAACCAAATTGCTCTCCACAGTACACCTGTAGAAGTTTTCAAGTATCTTCGGTGACATGCCAAATTTCCTAAAATAATTCAAAGTATAGCCGCTGGCAACCCTTCTTTGTGATTGCATTGACGTGGAGGCACCAGGACAGATTCTTTGAGATGTTGACACCCAGGAATTTGAAGTTGTTAACCCTCGATGAGGACTGGATGGTGTTCTCCTGACTTCCTCCTGAAGTCCACAATCATCTCCTTGGTTTTGCTAAGGTTGAGCGCAAGGTTGTTGGTGAGACACCACTGAACTGATCTATCTCCCGACTGTACACTTTCCTTTTGCCATTTGTGATTTCTGCCAACAACTGTAGTGTCATCAGCAAATTGATACATAATGTTGGAATTGAGCCTGGCCATGTGGGTATAGTGAATAGGGCAATGGGCTAAGCATGCATCCTTGAGGTGTACCTGTGTTGATAGTCAGTGAGGAGAAGACATTATTTCTAATTCATAATGACTGTGGTCTTCCCATGAAGAAGTTAAGGATCTAGTTACAGAGGCCCAGGGTTTATAACTTCTTGACCATCACTGAGGGAATAATGCTGTTGAAGGCTGAGTTGTAGTCTATAAAAAGCAACCAGATCCATGAGTTGCTGTTTTCAAGGTGATCCAGAGCCAGTGATATTGGGTCTGCTGTGGAGCAATTGTGATGATGTGCAAATTGCAGTGGGTCCAGACCTCTGCGTAGTGATGTGTTAATTCTGGCCATGACTAACCTCTCAAAGCATTTTGTCACAGTCGATGTCAGTGCCACTGGGCAATGGTCATTGAGGCAGCTCACTCTGCTCTTTTGAAGCAGGTGGGAATCTCTGACTGCAGCAATGAGAGGTTTAAAATGTCCATGAACACTCCAGCTAGTTGGAGCATGGTTGGTTGTGTTGTGGGTCCAGAGGTCCCCAAAACCAGGCAGCAATAGAAATTCACCAAGACAAATGGTTAATTAAACAAAAGTAATTTTTCATTTTCTTTAAACATAAAAACAGGATCAAACTTTAATTTATGCTATTAACTTAACCACCTTCTAATTCTAAGTGCATATGCATGTCATGTGTATAAGTTCAGAAAAGTTCTTTGGTTCACAATCCAATCTCAATTCTCACTCCTCCAAGTTCACTGGTATCCAGCAATTCTTATAATGTGTACAGAATTTAACATTTTCACCAAGCTCTGGTACTTAAATGGTTACAGCTCAGGAAGGTTCTTGTTGGTATCAGAGAGAGATTTGTTGCTCATTGTACAAACACAAAGTAATTCCCTCTGATCAGCCACCTCAGTATCTTGCTGAAGAAATTTGCCCCATCAGTGTTTTCCAAATGATGACCTCTTCTTCTGCAGGTCACCACAGAGTTCCTTTTGTTTCCTTTATTTCAGGTGAAACACTCTAGCTAACCATTTCCTCTTGCATGGACCACAAGGGATTTCAACAGGCTGAATTCAGAACTCACAACCCATCTTCAAAATGGTGTTTCAACAAGCTGACAGCTTACCATGACTGCAGAAACCAATTCTCTCTCTCTATCTTCCCCCCCCCTCTCTTTTTCTCCTTGCAAAACCACATGACCTTTTTGGAACAGCAAACTGCAACCAAACAGATTGTGACACCGCACCCAATCTTCTGAGTCCATTCATCTGTTGCTTTCCAAAACAATAATCCATTTCTCCACAGCATGTCCAATTAACACCTACTTGTGAAGTCTCTATAGGCATTCTTCAAAGTTTTTGCAAAGGCACTTGGAGCCTGGACGTCTGACTTGAGCAAAGCTCTGGCATTTTAAATGAGATCTGTTTTGTGAAGTGTTTGTTTGTGACCTACACTACCCCCACAATCTATCTCCTTCAAAAACATATCTATATATAATATAAAATATAACAGTTAGGACAGATTTTCAGTACCCTGCCAGGTACGCCATCAGGGCTTGATGCCTTGCGAAGGTTCACCCTAATGAATGATGCTCTAACGTCGGCCTCAGAGACAGATTTCATAGGGACCTCAGCCTTTGCAAGGATTCTCGTCAGCACTTTTGGGTTCTCCTTCTCAAAGTGGGCATGGGTCTTCAGCTCTGGTTTCCTCCTACCCTCCAAAACTCTGTGGGGTTGGTAGGTTAATTGGGTGTCATTGGACAACATGGGTTTCAATTGTCTGAATCAGTTTCTACTGTGTTGAAAATAAATTTGAAGTTGGAACATATTACCATGGGTTGGAGAATTTGATTTAGAGCCTGGAAGCCTGCAACCTACCCAGAGAGAAGATGTATTGTTACTCATGCTTGTATTGGGCTTTGTTGTTACAGAACTGAAGGTCACAGACAGATAGGACAGAGTGGGAATGGGATGGAGAATTAAAGAGGCAGGCAAGAGGAAACTCAAGGACACTCATGCGGTTTGAATGGAGACAATAAATGGCAAATAAACCTAGATGATATGTTGCCCCACCCCCACCCCAGTACCATGGTCAAGTATGTTAATGAATGGTTACAGACCTCCTGAAAGGGGATGCCGAATAACCACAGTTGTCAACTCAGGAGTACTTCAGTGCCACATTCTAATAACTACAAAAAATAGGGCGATGGAACAGGTGAATGTGTGGCTAAAGGGAGGACTTTTGTGGGAGATTGAAACCATGTCTGGGACAGATAGAACCCAATATAAACAAGACAGATAGCTCTTAGGCAGCGATGGGACCAATACTTTACAGTAGGGTTTACAATGGAATTCGAACTAGCTAAGTGAAAGGCTGGCTCCCTCAAAGGGAATTCAGGAAGGAGAGAAACAGGAGACTTTTCCGATTTGTATTGACTGCGGTGTTACTGTATGCTTGCAAAATTGCAACAAGATAAATGAATGAAAGGCACAAATTGAAGTAAATGGGTATAATCTAATTGCCCATTACAGAAACATGACTATAGGGTGTCCAAATGTGGAAACTAAATATTGTCAGGAATGTGATACTGAGGAAATAAAGGGAAATGGGATAGTGTAATATCATTAAGAGAGAAATAATTTTGATTTGATAGATCATACTGTCAAGCTAGAATCAACTTGGTGGTGTTAAGAAATAGAAATGGGCAGAAAGCATTGGTTGGAATTATTGCCACTAATTAGCCTTCTCCACTGCCAAACTTGAGGAACAACACCTTGTATTGCGCCTGGGCACTCAACAGCCCAATGGTATCAACATCCAATTTTCCAATTTCAGATAACAAGCCCACTCTCTCTCATCCTAAGTAAATTCCATTTTTCCTCCTCCCATCCCCAATCACACCCATTTCCATTCCCTCTCTGATTCCAACCTTTTCCACCCACACTTCCTCTACAGCAGGCGTCTCAAGCTTGCGGCCCGCGGGCCAACTGCGGCCCTCGGGACGATAGTTTGTGGCCCCGCCTTAATATGAAAGTTTAATGTTAGTGCGGCCCGCGAGTTTGATATGATTGGCACTTTTCAGTGTTGTTTGCGGAGCTGAACGAACCTACCAATCATGGTGGGGTATATTGCTCTCGGGGGTGGGACATCAGCTGGGCTTATTGCGAATATAAGCATATTTGTGTGCATTTTCTATTTGTCATTATATGCACGCGGCACATGTGC